>NC_060127.1:185303361-185350861 GCF_021461395.2 Schistocerca americana | reverse complement strand
TGAGCATATGATCATCACCAAACGACGCGCGCAGGAGATCTTTCACGCGTCTAGCAATACTTTTTTTGTTCTAATAAAATCACATGTCATTCCAAGCATGTGTGTCAATTTTTACCTCTCTATCTACATTATTCCGTGGTTTATTAAGTTTTCAAATTTATGCTGACTTTTTGATCACCCGGTATTACAGTTTACATATCGCAAGCAGCGCGTGAGCAATACATCGAAATTACATCTGCTCGAGTGCGCTAGCAATAAACTCCTTAGTCATGGACCTCTTACAGGGTTCAACACTTTTGGAAATTCAACCACTAAGGAGGTGTAATAGTGGATGAATGTTTTTTTCTTTTTTTAATAAGTCATTGTCAACGAATTGCTAAATCATTTTTAAAGCTACATCTGTGAAAACTGCAATCTGACTTGTGGGTTAGAGATTTAACAACAAATACATGCTTCAGTGTTTTTGGAAATCCATCCCCTAAGAGAGTGGGTTAGAAATAAAGAAATGTGTTAGGGGTAGAAACTTTCTATGGAAATACACTCACATGAACTCAAAAGCCAGGATTAAAGAAAACCTGAGACTCCAGATACCAGAATCGCTTTTTAATCGGAAATACATTGGGAAAAGACCATGCATCTATGGCCGTCGAAAGTGGTGCAGATTGTGAACAACATAAGAATTCTGTTAAACAAAAAAAAAATCCGTGCAGATCATACAGCGTATGCGATGGAGGCAGCGGGCGCCGAGTTAATGCTTCTATATTTATTCAAACAACTTACACATCCGCTTTGATAGTTTTAGAAAAGAATCTAAAAGAATCGACACGTGGATGTTGATATTTCCGAAATGAGCCTTATACAAAATATCGATAATTTTCTTTTAAAACAGGTACGATACTGCAGTGAATGCATGTCCAAAGGCACATTGCGTCGTAATTCGGAATAACCTAGGCACTGTAATACCATATTATAAACCGACATCGCGCAGGCTACTATCAAGTAAAATGTCTCGCCTGTACGGAAACAGTCAAAATGGGTGTAAGAGTACAGGCTGTAAACACTGGTTGACGACACACGGAAGTTTGACCCTGGTCGTCAGTCGTGCACGGATAGCCAAATGGTAAGGCGACCGCTCGCGGTAAGCGGCAAATCCGGATTCGAGGCCCGGTCCGGCACAAATTTTCATTACCGTGATTCCATTCTACAACTGGTGGTTCTTCATGTTCGCCATCGTGAATACGCTTAATGTATGAAGAAATTTTGCTACCTTGCAAGCAAAGTTACACGTGAAGGACGAAGTAGGGAGGACGTAAAAGGCAGATTGGCACAGCAAAAGGGGCATCCCTGGGCAAACATAGGCTTCAATTTGAGGAAGAAATTTCTGAGGAGATGACTCACGTCCACGCGAGTGTTACGGAAGTGCTTCAGGAACTCGGGTGGGAGTGTCTAGAGGAAATGAGGCGTTCTTTTCGTGAATCGCTACTGAGGAAATTTAGAGAACCAGCATTTGAGGCTGACTGCAGTGCAATTTTACTGCCGCCAACTTATATTTCGCGGAAAGACCACAAAGATAAGATAACAGAGATTAGGGCTCGTACAGAGGCATATAGGCAGTCATTTTTCCCTCGTTCTGTTTGGGAGTGGAACAGGGAGAGAAGATGCTAGTTGTGGTACGAGGTACCCTCCGCCACGCACCGTATGGTGGATTGCGGAGTATGTATGTAGATGTAGATGTAGCTGCAGAGGAAGCGGTATCTGGCCGAGGAAACATCAGACTGCTGCCAGAGATCAGCGAAGCTTGACCAGAATCTGTAGGTATCATGAATTAAAAGTCCCCCGTCGCGTTTGTCTGTTGTATTGAAGGCTAATGTCAGTAACTGCGCAGCGATTTTTACACAGAGCGCGCCCGGGACTGTAGGAGTGAAGGCCGACAAGTTTTCCTCTGGGAGACGCCGAACGTTGTCCACAGTGCCGGCAGCGATGGCCTCTGGAGGTGCGTGTCGTACAGTAGCAGTGTCACTCAGCAAACTAAAGTCTCTTGCGCCATCACTTTTGAATGCCACGACTCAGATTAGTGAATTTTATTTTTCGGTACGCATGAGCCTCAGTTGTTGACCTACGTCCTGTAAAATCAAAAGGCAGAACGTCCATATCCTCACGGAAAAAGATAGCCGTCAATTTTCGATTCGAGTAAAGAGGTTGCCTGAACTGTTTTGGCGAAGTAGAAAGTCGGGAATCCATTTGCGCTTGTTTTCTTTCCGTGTGATGTTTTATAGGATAAACAGGCAGCAACATGGTAAAACAAACCGTGTCCAGCTTATCGACTGCGGTCCAAGATCGCGCGTCCGCTGGTTATTCTTTCCCCTTTTGGTGGTCGGTCAGTAAGCATCTCCGTACTCAGCTTGCACACAGTTCGGATATCCTAGGTCTTAAGCGGGAGTTGGTACATTGTGGTGCGTCCAGCATGGGTAAATTCTCTGTCACATTCCATCTTCATGTCCATGTGCATAATGTGTTACTGAGCAATGTCACAAGCCCCTTCATGCCAGAACACCTCGACTTTTCTACGCAACTGATAATCATTTTGGCACGATTTTAATTGCCAAATTAGAGCCTGTTAGTAGGCCTACGGACTTCCTCTCATTGTAGGACTAATAACAGTGGATGCCAATAGACGATGCAATTCTCGTTCGTACATACACATCTGCTTACGAGTTAACCGGTGTAGAAACGCACTTAGCTGAGTTGAGCGAGCTCGGCGTAACTTCGTAACGTACGCGCCGCGGCCTGTCTTTCTCGTAGGCCTCGTGCTCTGAGTAACTGCCGTCATTCGCTAGCGAGGTCACGTGACATGAGCTATGACTGGCTGACAAAAGTGCATCGCTCAACGCAATCTCTATTTTAGAGTTTCGGAAGCTACCGTGCTGTAATTTGTGTAAATACTTTCGCAATACGAAAATAATTGTCTCGCATCAAACAACTTTCCAAACGCATTGTTTTTCCAGGATTTCGTTTCCTAAAGTGGTGGGACGTCCTCCGCCGGTATAAGACCTTTACGGTTCAGAGGACTGATACGTTTTATAGCTCCGAGGGAAAGTATACTGTTACTTAACCCGCATGTATTCTCACCCGCTTTATACGCAATTTCATCCGGCAGAAATTGTGTTTTTAACCGGGAAAAATCCGGGAATTTTTTTTCTTGTCCACGTAGACACCCTGTTAAAGCTGTACAGTACTGGCTTTCTTTTCCTTTGCGTGCGCAATGTGTTACATTTACTGTCGCTCAGCGTCAACTACCGTAGCCAGCACGATACGTCAATACTCAGCAGGCCATTCAGCAAATCCATGCCGTCTTCTGGCGTTGCTAGTTTCTTATAGACAGCCACATCATCTGCGAACAGCCTTACAGACCTTCCGACATTTTGTACTAGATCATAAACAGTAACGATCCTTCTACATCTGTCGATTTTATTCCCTTAAGAGCTGTGTTGAGATTCATCTGCGAGAATGAGTTGCATGCAGTCGCAAATCTGGTACGACACTCCCTAAGCTCGAAATCATTTTCAGTGAACGGCGGTGCGGGACGGTTTCAAATACGTTCCTGAAGTTCATGAACACGGCATCGACCTGAGCGCCCTCGTATACGAGTACAGCGATATGGATCTTACGGAGGAACAGAGCGAGGCTTGAATGTGAACAGCTCTGTATGATTTTCCACACATAAATCAAATTACAGCAACCACTTTGCAACTAGCGGGAGCAGTGCTTTTGGAAGCTTTTATGGTCCTCCCCCCCCTCCCCCCAATAGAAGTGACAAATGTATCAAACCGATTAGTTCTGTGACCTTTTACGTAGTCAATAGTTACCACCTAAACAGTGAATAGAGGGCACTGCATTGGTGCAGCGTTGTTCACAGAATTTCAGTATAAGCAAACGGTGCTCACCTTTCGAAGACGCTTCGCATATGCCAAATTATTTTACCAATTTATGTGGTGCTTGCATTTTACTTTTATAATAGAATTTGTAGCCGGTACATGTTCATAACTTCGCTTCATTGTGTGAGAATGTGAGATGAAGGCGGTTCCGTTTCAGTCGTTGCTTATAGTGGACATACTATTAATATTTAGCTGTTTTAAAGGGTTCACGGTTAATGGTAGGATAGAGATTTTTAGAAATCCTTGACCACGGTTTCGGTATATTTAAATATACCTTCATCAGAACCAAAAATACACAAAAATTACATCGTGGAGTGGAGATACATGAAACAATCGTGCCAAAGGCGTCGCCAGTAGTTAAAATTAAAATATTACCTCCATTTGTACATTTGCGTGTGTTCGCATCGACCTCCTCTTCATAATTATGCTGTACAAATGGAGGTGATATTTTAATTTTAACTACTGACGACACCTTTAGCGCGATTGTTTTATGTGTCTCCACTGCAGGATGTGATTTTAGTGTATTTTTGCCTCTGATAAAGGTATATTTAGATATAGCGAAACCGTGGTCAAGGATTTCAAAAAATCTTTATCCTGCAACTGTTTGGCTGTTATCATTTACCGTGAAGAATTTCAACAGTTGCTGCTTCAGTCATGTTTAAAATTTTGTTTTAAAGAGCCCAGTATTCTAAATTTGCTTTTTCTTTTCTTCTGTTCCAGGTGAGTACCCAGTGTTAAATGCCTTTGCATCCTGCGAGCATCATTTGGTGAGTTCTGTGCACTCAGTGTTTTGGGCACTTAAAGCTTTTTCAGAGCCCTCAATTTTGCTACAGTCTCGGTAAATGAAACTTAAAAACGCCTTTGTTACAAGATACACAACGTTTTCCGTATATTTGCGTCTACCATCAGCTCTGAGAATATTACTTTCATTAAAGAGTAAAGGAGGAACATCGAGAAGCCTGTACCTACAGTAAGTCGTCTGAAGAGTGTGGTGAAGCCAGGAGAGAAGTTGAATGCGCAGTA
This sequence comes from Schistocerca americana, assembly GCF_021461395.2. NCBI lineage: Eukaryota > Metazoa > Arthropoda > Insecta > Orthoptera > Acrididae > Schistocerca > Schistocerca americana. The sequence continues at coordinate 185,345,903 of NC_060127.1, read as the reverse complement.
GTATTGACTTTGCGGGTAAAAATCCCTTCGCCGATTCTGCCTACTGATATCAGCCTTAGTTATTACACTGCGGTTGAAGTCACTGCAAGCATAACGATTTCTACTTCTGCTTTACAGCCGGTTTACAGTAAAAATCGCTATTGTTTTAAGTGGGTAGCCGACCCTCTGTGAACGCATAAAAATAGATGATTTTCGTGATTTTTCAAGTAAAATAAAAATTAATGCTAAGTCTGATGATATAGTTGTATTTCTTAGACTTTTGTGTTTAAGAAATCATTTTTTGTCCGCAACGGTTGCTCTGTGATTGCTGCACCAGATTGAAAGACCCTTGTAGTTGGAACGTTGGTCGTGGGCTGGAATTGACGAAGCCCTCCTATTGAGCCTGTAAGAAAATAATTTCGTATAAGTCATCTTCAGTATATTTCCTATTAGCGTACGTAGATTAACTGAAAAATATTAAGGTGTAATAAACTGGTCACGTGTTGAAACAAACCTTATTTTCTTCGCCCTCAAGATTGAGAGATAAGTTCGATCGAAAATGGACTTCGGAAGATATCACGAAACGGCAACATATGTTCATATAGAACATTAAAATGCTGACATCAAATTCCGATAAAAATCGTACGCACCGTTCTCAGGTTATGTTCCCCTCCAATTTGAAAAATACGGTTTCGAGACAAACGCATTCACAATTCTGGGTTACAATTTTTGTGATTAAGTTAAACGTACCTCTAGTCAGCGATCTCTGGACAATACAGCAATCCTTCCAAGTCCAGAGGGGAGCTGCCCCTCCATCTTCGTGGCCATGGTTGTCCTATTTGTCAGATTCTCTCATCCTCTCCTCTGCTCGCTCGATACACTTTTCGTCAGCTTTTGTGCAGAAGTTGTAACGGGTTGCTCCGATCTCAAATTCGAGCCCGTTCATAATTTCCATAAAAGCTGCTAGGCCGTCGTTGAAACTACATCCTGCCACATTGGCTGCGATGTCTGTTGTTTTTTTCCCGCTGTGAATGGTTTTTGGAGACAGTTTTTCAGAAATTGCCTTGTAACTCGATAACGGAGTTTCTGGCGAACTTAGGATGAACGCTATAGTAAAATACACATCCCGGAGAACATTTGAAGCAAAAAAAACTATTTTTTTTAAATTTTCATATAAGACTGCCCCCCTTAAGTCGATATTATTGAGCTCTTTGTGGTCTGAGAATCGCCATGCTGGATATAATTCGAAGTGTCCTGGACAGAGTAGGTGCTTTGTTGACATCTGCAAGGGCTGGATTTGGCGACGTGGGACGGTCTTCCTGGCTCTGGGCGCAGTTGCAACTGAATCCTGTTTCCGTCTTAGCAGCAGCAGCAGCAGCAGCAGCTGCTTTACGCCTGAGCAATTCCTGCTCCGATTACATTAACAGAGGTGAATACCGTACTTATCAAAAACTGCCACAAACCGCGACGAACGCCCTTATAGGACACTCCATTCTCTGGAATCTTCGTTTCATGGTCTGACTCTTGTTTGTGCATGACGGACATGAAAAAATTAGTGAATCTATCAACATTCCTCTCAGTATGCTTAGAAGTACATAATGTGGCGCTTATTCCGTTGAGCCCATTATCGATTTAAGACTAGTGAAATTACGTGATTTTATAAGTGAGTTTGCGATTTATGTGGGTACAATATGCAACCAGTAGTTTTTGATGCATGTTGATACGGCTTGTTTTCCACACTGTCAACTAGTTTTGAAGCCACTGCAGTCTCCTTATTAGATGCAGGTGTTAGAGGAACATTATCTGTGCAACAGGACTGCTCGTGGTGCGTGTGGATTCCTCCTTATCCCACACCTTTTCACAGGAGAACGGGGTGCCTCAGGGCTCCGTACTGAATGTCGTCCTCTTCGCCATAGCTATCAGCCCAATTATGGACTGCCTTCCAGCCGGCGTTTCCGGCTCTTTTTTCCTTGACGACTTTGCTGTTTATTGCAGCTCCCAGCGGACATGTCTCCTGCAACGCTGTCTGGACCGTCTCCATTCGTGGAGTGTCACAAATGGTTTCCGCTTTCCTGCTACCAAATCCGTTTGCGTCAACTTCTAGCTGTACAAGGCGTTTCTTCCACCGTCCTTGCGACTGGGCCAAAATGCTCTCCCGTTCGTGGATGCGACGAAGTTCTTAGGGCTTACGTTCGATAGGAAACTCAATCGGTCTCCCCACGTGTCCTACCTGGCTGCACGCTGCACCCGGTCCCTCAGTGTCCTTCGTGTGTTGAGTGGTACCTGACCGCCTGTATCGATCTCTTGTCCGCTCCAAGTTGGATTATGGATGCATTGTCTACTCCTCTGCACGGCCGTCTAAATACAATACACCATTTGGGGATTCGTCTCGCCACTGGTGCCTTCCGTTCTAGCCCTGTTGAGTCTGTATGCCGAAGCCGACGAACTACCACTGTCATACCGGCGCGACATCCTACTCAGTAGGTATGCGTGTCGCCTTTCTTCCATGTCAGGCCATCGAACCTTTGATCTTTTTTTTGATGACATTCTTGACCGCCAGTAAGCGATGTGCGTGTCTCCTCTGCGGCCCTCCGGCGTCCGCTTTCCTCACCTGCTTCAGGAGCTGCAGTTCACACTTCCTACCACTTTCCGAATGTGGAAGAGCACTTCACCACCTTGCCTTCACACACAGGCTTGTGTACGTTTTGACCTCAGCTCTTTCCCGAAGGATTCGACTCCCGAGCTGACCTGTCGCGGCAAATTTCTCGAACTTAGCTCAAAACCTGCCGATAGCATATTTTTGTACACTCATGGTCCGAAGTCCGCCCACGGAGTTGGCTGTGCTTTTGTCGTCGGGGCTGATAAGTTTCAATACGGGCTCCTCGGCCGGTGCACAATTTTTACAGCAGTGCTTTTTGCCCTCTATCAGGCTGTTCACTACGTCCAGAGGCACCAGCTCACTCGCTGTGCGGTCTGCTCTGACTCCCTCAGTGCCCTTCAGAGTCTGGATGATCCAGACCCAGTCCACCCCCTCGTCCGACGGAACCAGGACTGCCTCCATCTGTTCCCGGACGCAGGGAGCCCAAGTGATGTTCATGTGGCTTCCTGACCGTGTTGGTATGCCTGGGAATGACGCTGCTGTTGCGGCAACCGAGGCCGCAGGCCATCTCGGTCGGCCCGCCTCTTACTCTGTTCCCTCGCAAGACATTCGTACTTTTCTCTATCGGCGTATCACGTCACCATTGGTGCTCCCTTCATGGGAACAAACTCCAGAGAAGTCAAATCTCTCCCAACAGCCTGGTCGACTTCTTCCAGGCCGTCTCGCCGTGAGGAAGTAATGTTGGCTCGGTTGCGAATTGGGCACTGCCGCTCGAGTCACCGCCACTTGTCGAGTGGTGACCCTGCACCCAGCTGTCCTTTCTGTAGCCAGCCATCAACAGTCAGACATTTCCTGATCCTCTGCCTCAGTTTTAGCCACTTACGTCTCAGGGTCGGGCTGCCGCCTGCTTTGCCGGACGTTTCAGCAGATGACGTGCGAGCAGTGGCTCGCGTTTTAAGTTTTTTAAAAAGCAACAAAAAGGCAAAAGAGATTTGATTCCCACCTGGTGAATCCGGTTTCTTGTCGATGTCTTTTAGATACTCTTTCGTAAGGTCTTGATGTTTTAGTTTTGTGTTTTCTTCCTTTTTGTATTGGATCTCGTAACGGTTTTTTCCCCTCGCGGTCCCAGCATTCTCTGGTTCTTTACTGGGCGCTTATGACCTTAGATGTTTTGCGCCCTAAAACGCCACACACACACAAAATCTTCGTGGTGCGGAAATTAAGTTAATGACAACGAAATGTTAATGAAACAGAACAGTGCCATGTTTCGTGGTACTTACATCACGCTTCCCCGTGATATCCATGGCAAACACATTCCGATAATGTACATTTTGCGGGTTACACAGACACGTACAGAGTATTTAGCGGCACTTAGTTTCACACTCGTTCATGCAAAGAATATGAATGTGCCAGATATCACACGTTGCTCTCAGTGCTCGAGAGGTGTCCGGCCGCCTGTCATCCCCTCCCATTCGGCGTAATGCAGATGCGGTATGCAGGAGGATGGTGTCGGAACAACGCTCTCCCGGCCGTTTTGCCGACTGTACAGACGTCGGAGTCGCCGCTTTTCAGTCAAACAGTACCTCACTCGGCATCACGAGGCTCCCAACGAGGAAAAATCCTTGGCAGTACTGGAAACTAAACCCGGGTCTTCCTTATAGCCGCCATCTACGCCGATCACTCACGAGGAGAACCGGCAAGTGATATAACGCGATTTCCTAGAAACTTCGCTCAGTGGAAGAGGGGGGTGTGGTGTCACCGCACGGCACACGGCAGGTCTAGACACACTTCCTAGCACTCGCCCCAGTTGTACAGCCGACTTTGCTAGCGATGGTTCACTGACATATTACGCTGTCATTTGCCGAGACGATAGTTAGCATGGCCTTCAGCTACGTCATTTGCTACGACCTAGCAAGGCGCCATTATCATTTGCTATTTATCTTGTGATGCATGTACCGTCAGACCGATGTTCACCAATTATGGATTAAAGTTAAGTATTCCAGAAGCTACGTACCTTTTTTGCTAGTCTCTATTCCTTTAACTGTTCCAGACCTTCGCCAGCCTGCGTGAGCTTAAACGCGTGCCTTTCGGCTTCCTCTCATAGTGGCTTGGCTGTCTTGCCAAGTCACAACAGAGGGAACATAAACGAACAAGATCACGAGCATAGCAGTCAGTCGTCCTTTCCTTTCAGGGTTTTTTTTTTTTTTTTTAGGCAAATCTAGATTTGTAGTCTTGAACGAACTGTGACAGAAGCCCGAACAACAGGGGATTGACGTACTATGACACGCACTGATACTGTGAAATAGTGCATTGGTAATGGCTAGGCACAAGCCGGAATCTACATTTGCCGAATAAAAACTGACTGATTGCTGTGCTCCATCACTTGAAAGTCACATCACAGTCGTTCAGTGCACCCACATTTCTAATTGAAGGTAACATGATGAAACGAATAAGCGTCTCTGCTTATCGATATATACTCGTCCCTTTCTGAGAAAGCGACTGTCAAAGTTATAGACGCAATTTAGATGCCTTCCAGCGCGTGATAAGCTCAGCATACGTTGCCGTAGTGGGCTGGCGTCCCGTGTTCGAAACCCAGATTGTTGTTCTTATTCATTTTATTGTATATTTTTCATCTATCTGCCCTTGTCTCTAGAGATTACTACACGAATGTTTCTTATCAAGTTAGCGGATACGAAAGCGTTACATTAATTGTGAAATTGGAACTGAGTTTCACAATAACCTTCATACATTTATTATACAGGGTGTATCAAAAAGAATCGTCGGATTTGCCACGTCTATCTTTCTGAAACTAATAAACTTAGACAATGAATTTTGCTTTTAGATGAACAGGAAACGCAGAAAGTATTTTTCATACGTTTTCATAGGTGTTCAGTATGCCCCCTTGAGATGCACGGCATACGTCAGTGCGGTATTCAGATTGTTCCCACACTGCAGCGAGCATGTCTTCAGTTACAGCTTCAACAGCTGCTGTTACGCGATGTTTCAGTTCATTCATTGTTGTTGGTAACGGAGGCACTTAAACAGTCTTTTATAAGCCCCCACAAGAAATAATCAGATACAGTCAGGGCCGGTAACCTTGCAGACCAGTAATGAAGGCTGAATCATTTGATCCAGTGCGACCGATCCATCGTTCAGTAATCCTTTGATTTAAAAGTTCCCACACTTCCACATGCCAGTGTGGCGGTGCCCCCTTCTTGTTGGTAAATAAAGTTCGAATCAGTCTTCAACTGTGGGAAAAGAAAGTTCTCAAGCTTATCGAGATATGTGCTTCCTGTAACAGTGTTATTGGTAAAGAAAAATGGACCATACACCTTTTCCAGAGAAACTGCACAAAACACATTAAATTTTGGACTGTCCCTATCATGTTGTACAACTTCATGAAGTTACACTGAACCCCATATTCTCACATCGTGACGGTTCACATTTCCATTTAAATAGAATGTTGCCTCGTCACAAAATACTAAGCGTGGAAGAAAACTGCCATCCTTCATCTTGCCAAGAACGAAATTACAGAACTCCACACGTTGTTGGTTGTCACCTTCTCGAAGAGATTGTAGTAGCTGAATTTTGTGCGGTTTCATGTGTAAATGTCGACGCAACACACGCCAGACGGACATCGGGGGTATATTGAACTGTCGAGCTGCATGGCGAACGGATTTCTGCGGACTCCTTGTGAAACTATGGCGGATGCGTTCCACGTCTGTGTCAGACACTCGTGGACGACCCAGCGATTTGGCTTTACACAAACAACCTGTTTCTCGGAATTGTTCATGCCATCGTCTAATGCTCTGTGCTGTAGGAGGATGCACACCGTACCCAGCACGGAAGTCACGCTGAACGGTTTTTAGTGACCCCACTGGGCAAAACGTAGAACACAAAACGCTTTCTGTTGTCCCGACACCATTTTTACTAGAACTGAAGTGTGCGCACACTGCTGCCACCAAGGGGGAACCACGTAAAACTCGAGTGTTTGCTCTTTCCAACAGTACCTTGTTCACGCACGTATCTCAAATAACGTAATAGTTACGATTTTTTTTTAAATCTGATGATTCTTTTTGATAAATCCTGTAGAATATAACGTGTATGGTATTTTCAGTGGTTACAATCTTTTTAAGTTCTCATATTCTTACATTTCATTGTTATATCAGTTACTAATACTTCCATTTTATTCTTATGTTTATTCTTCAGTAAGATTTGGAGCATTCCCCTAGACGATACCGATCTTAGAAACATTCAAAACTTGGGAATTACGAACGCCACGAGCATCGCGCGAAAGCGGGTTAGCCACAGCGATATTTCTGCGTATGAATGTCACTCGGTAAGAAACATCGGTAACGCTGCTGAAGGTTTTATGCGTTGGCGATAATTTCGCGGCAGACTACGCATAACGGCTCACTTATCGAAAATTGGCGCTTGCAATTTATTATGAATCAAGGTACAGTACAGAAATTTCACCGACAACAATTTCAAATAATTTTTACATTCGTGTAATGTGTGTATAATTTTTAATTCATTCACCAGACATACAACTAGCACTCGAGGAAGTTCAACGTTATTTCACTATGGAAAACACTCGTGTAGTAATCTTCTGCGGACAAGGGCGTACATAAATGAAAGACAAAAATAAAAATAATAATCGGGTCTCGAAAACGGGCCTGAAAACTCTGAAGCCGCGCCGCAAGCCACTGTGCCACTGTTTCCGTTAAAGTGTTTACCCGCTAAAAGGAACTAAATACCTCGAAAACTTTGACCATCGTTTTCTCAGAAGCGGCCGAGTATCTACGGATAAATTAAGAGACCCGTGTTCTCTTAATTTGAGCCCTCTCCCACAGAGCAAAGTTTCTGGGAAATCGGGTTACGGCACTTAACCGTTTTCTCCTCGTTAGCTGCGAACTACACATGGCTACTATTCGTTTTATCCTTAGAGAAAGCACCAGCAATCTATTCAGACACTTTCCCTCTGCAACTCAAAACAACGAATTTCTTTTGTTGTGTTTCGCTTTTGTCATCTACACTGCTCGTCTACTTCCTAACTGATTTCTTATACTGACAACCGTTGTTAAATGAACAAAGCTATTTTTGTAACCAAACATTTTTCCAGATATTTGTTGGTTTTTCTCCCGGCTTTTTTCTTTTCCGTACTTCGGGAGTGCGTTTTTCTGCCCGCTCGCACTGGCCCCATAATGCTGCAGTTTAACAATTGCTTCATTCTGTCCCTCTGGAGTTCAGTTACTACAGTAATTGGCTACATGGCGATCGTCTCAGTAGGCGGGCGCCAACAAACCTGCTTCTAGTGTACATCTAGTGTACTACACCAAAAATTAATGCAATTTTTACTAGTTCAAACTTTGGGAAGGTTTTATCTCACTATCAGAGACTCGAACTCGGGACCTTTGCCTTTCGCGGGTAAATCCTCTAACGACGGAGTCACCGAAGCACGACTCACGACACGTCCTCACAGCTTTACTTTCGCCAGTACCTCGTCTCCTACCTTCCAGACTTCACAGAACCTCTACTGCGAAACTTATAAGACTAGCACTCGTGTAAGGAAGGATATTGCGGAGACATGGCTTGGCCATAGCCTGGGGGACGTTTCCAGAATGAAATTTTCACTCTGCAGCGGAGTGTGCGTTGTTATGAAACTTCCTGGCAGATTAAAACTGTGTGCCCGACCGAGACTCGAACTCTGGACCGTTGCCTTTCACGGACAGGAGGTATTGTTTGAAGTAAAGTTGTGAGGCTACCTCGTGAGTCGTGCTTGAGTAGCACAATCGTTGGAGCACTTACTCGCGAAAGACCAAAGTCCCGTGTTCACGTAATACGCCTTTGAAATGATTTTCCTAAGCTCAATTTGATGCCTCGTAAGTTATCATATGCCATAATTCCAGCCGCGTGGAATGGCCGCGCGGTTTGAGGCGCCATGACACGGATTGTCACGGTTTGAGTCCTCCCTCGGGCATAGGTCTGTGTGTTGTCCTTAGCGTAAGTTTAAGCAGTGTATAAGTCTAGGGACCGATCACCCCAGCAGTTTAATCCCGTAGGAATTCACACTCATTTGAACATTTGGCATAATTCCATATACAAAATCGGTATCTGACCCTTTATCTATGTCGTATAGGAAATGTGTTTTGTCTTAGCAGTGTAGGCCTGTGTTGCTGCTAGTAACTACGGAACCTGGCGCGAGAGCTCTACTTGGCACAGTGACAGACTCTGGCCGCATTGCTTTCCAGTTTTAGGGAATTTCTCGGAATGTCTTGCGAAAGGTTTCAATGCAAGTACTAACAAGCGCTGTATCATAGTCATCGTCTTTAAACGCAGTTACGAAAAGTATGGGATTCCATGAAAGAAAATACTTGTTCCAATATCTCGGTTGACACTAGCGTTCTCAGCATTACGTGCTACTCAGCAGACTATCAGTTGCAGAAAACCTTGTTTTGGTATCTGGAACCCTTCAGGAAATAAAACGCGTGTTACGTCTTACATGACGCCCTGTACAATAAAAAAATTTTCAAGATTGTCACCGAGATCCCCTCTGATTATACGCCTAGTTTGTGTGAACTTAACGGTCTTTAGCGACAGTTTCACCGTTTATTGCAGAAGTTTTAACGACGCATAAACCGCCCAGTCCTTACCAGGTACTTAATTAGTTCCGAGGTAAGGTATCACGTGACCCTGTAATACACGACAGTGCCCCACCTCGGCAGATGATCCACCCTCGCCCCCTCTCAGTTGAGCTGCTGCTCTCTCCGCTGGAAAATCTCCTGTGATTCAGCGTCCTCCCCTGCAGAGAGGGGGTGAGTTTCGCTGGTTTCCCCTGTTACACAATCCCACCATGGTACTTCCCAACTTGTAACCCTGAGGGTGACTCTGACACGGCCCCACGGTGTCTTTCCAACCTGTGAACAGTTACCTAGTACCAGCCACTTCCTTATCAATATAGTAATTAATACCACACGAATAGTTTTAAGAGTTTGTTTTTCAACCGAGGGTTAATAATTGGCAACCAGTGCTGTAGAATCGCAATAAAGTCATGAGATGTTCAGTTGACTCTTTTATTAGAACATGTTACGCGTTTCGGGTTTATACCCATCTTCAGACATCACAAACTTGAACTCCTTCTTAAGCAACCAGGCGTGCAGTTGTAGGAAGGAGTTGAAGTTCGTGATGTCTGAAGATGGGTGTAATCCCGAAACGCGTAACAGTCAATTGAACATCTCATGACTTTCTTGCGATTGTACAGCATTGGTTGTCAATTATTAACATAACAATGATTGCAGGCCTCAGACGCGATTTTATGTCCTGTATATCAACCGACGGTGCAACAATCATGGTTCTCTCAGCATTTTCGGAGTTTTGTTATTAAATCATGATCGATCTTTTCCGTCCTTAATCTATTAATTAATTAATTAATTAATAAAAGAAGACGTGGACCCTAGCAGGCTGTAATGTAAACGATCTTTATTTAAATCGTACGATTAGCTAATTTCGTCAATTTGTCATCTTCAGGCATCTGTAAAGCCCCCGTATCATCTACATACATTTCCGTACGTCGCCATGTCTAAATAACAAATTACAGAACTCACATTAACATACCATTTTACCGTGCAATATTCTTTGTGTGATGTTACGTATTACATATTGTAAATATGAAATTATTTCTCTTCACACATACAAAGTAGACGTCGTAGTCCATCATTACTTTGAGGATGGATCGACCTCAACGTTACAACCTCACGTGTCATATTGACAACTGTGCTCTAAGCACTACAGCTTGACAACTAGCATCACCTGATGTGATGTTGTCAAAGACACAACGACAACCAGACACTGTGAAACGTCCCCTTACAAAAACTAATAAATTACTGTGCTGGTAAACCCCTTACGTTATTTGATTTTCAAACAACTGAGCAGAACTGAACGTACTCAGACATTTCTCTCTCTACTTATTCTGATTAACACTAAACTGACACACAATATTATTAGTGAAACGCAATCTGACTTTCAAAAATCCCTACAAAAGAATTGCCCTGACTAACAATAACCTATACCTTACATGAATCACTTACCTCACAAAAATCTTCGTTACTCGAACTACTGCAATACAGCGAGCGCCAATACTGCCAGCTAAATAAAATATTCTAACTACTGAAGGCACTAACTACTGATAGGCATAGTTAGAAAATGAAAGATTTTGATAGAGAACAAACAATGTATTTACCTTAATAGTGTTCAAAAGTCATTATATATATAATCAGTTCATGACATCCAGTCTTACAAATTTACTCTCTGATGGACACATGTCCAGATCATCCGCTCTCAAAACTCCGCCATCTCTCCCCCTACATCCACCAGTGCTGGCGGCTCACCTCCAACTGCGCAACGCTACGCGCTGTTAACAGCCAACTGCCGAACACTACAATAGCGAATATTGCAACAATGCCAACCAGCCACACACTGCACACAGCATAGTCAGTGATTTTCATACAGACCGCTACATGGCGTTACCAACATAAAAACCTAAACAGCCTACTTACAACTGCAGAACCATCAATAGCAAATATGAGTCACATCACATACATTACTGGCGATCCAGACTTAGTCGATTTATTGTATATCAGATATCAGCTACCAAAGACTACTTAAGGGCTTGCAGACAGACGTAATAAAATATTTTATACAACGCATTAAAAATAATATATGAAATACGCAGAGATTTCCTAAAGTAATGTAGCACGCCAGCACTAAGTGCGACGTGACTCTTACTTTTGCTATGGATATCTCGATGCGTGCGTATCTTCGACATCATCATACCAGCTGCTTTTAGTTGTGAGGGTGTAATATTTCGCAAGCAACAGTTACTTTAGTAATTTTAAGGACCTATTCTGAAGTTGTTCACTGCATATGTCAATTGTTTAATTATTAGGTCTCTGGTACTGCGAATAAATTCATCTTTGATCACACCGTATAAAACATCTGTTAAGCGTCTACGAAAATATTTTTGCAAATGCGCCTCTTGAGTGAAGTGATATGCATAAACAATATGGAGAGACCAATGCATGATGGTGTTAAAAAAGCTTTTGTTGGGGTGTGTGGTAAGTTTACACTGTTAATTTTTTCCACTGTTTCGCACATGCTTTCCGCATTTGCCTTACGAAGTTCATAACCTAACATCAAACTTTTTCATAACAGAAACAGGCATTTCACCTCATTGAAGAGCAAAAATAAAAAGTTACTAAGACATTTTATACCTGATGATGGACCCAAAGGGTCCGAAATGCATCGTGTGTTTTGTTAAGCATGAAAATTTGTCATAAGTCATATTTTAAATCGTACTTCCAGTGTACCGAATACAATCACATTTACAGCTGCAAAATACGGATAAAAATTTTAACACTTAACGAACAGAACATAGTACTTTGTGTTCGCCGATGAGTGCCGGTACTGATCAGGACAAGGGTAAGATCTGGAGCGCCCCAGGGAAGAACTGATCTTGTTCTCTCAACACATAAAGGATTTGACGGGTGTTGGGAGGGGGTAGCGGGGGAAAAAGAATGGTTCAAATGGCTCTGAGCACTATGGTACAACATCCGAGGTCATCAGTCCCCTAGAACTTAGAACTACTTAAACCTAACTAACCTAAGGACATCACACACATCCATGCCCGAGGCAGGATTCGAACCTGTGACCGTAGCAGTCGCGCGGTTCCGGGCTGCGCGCCTAGAACCGATCGGCCACACCGGCCGGCTTAGGGTAGCGGGGAAGCAGCAGTCTGTGACTGATGTTGACCCTCTAATGCACGGCGACTCATTGCCGAGGGACGGCAGGGGCATACAGGTTGTGTTAGTATTTATGTTTGGTGGTTAGAAAAAACAATTCTGTGATGTTCGAAAACGATAATAGCGGTGTAATGCTTGACACATCAGGTCCATTAGATATTCAGGCGTAACGTTGCACAGCTGTTTGAAATGGAACGAGCACGTAACGTCGTCGATGATACGGAGGGCGAATGGTCAGCTCCTGTTTATTGGGAGAATTCGAGGAAATTTTAGTTCGCCCATAAGGGAGAGCGTGTGTAAAACACAAATGTGACCCGTTCTCGAAGTACTGATTGAGTGTTTGGGATCCCTTCTCGGTGGGATTAAACGAAGACATCGACGAAATTAAGACGCGTCCAGTTTCGTTTGTTAGCGGTAGATTCGATCAGCAGGCGAGTATTACGGAGGTTCTCCATGGACTCAAATGAGAATCTTTGACTGAAAGACAGCGTCCTTTTTCCGAAACACTATTGACAAAATTTAGGGAACCGGCATTTGAAGCTGACTGCAGAACGATTCTGCTGCGGGCAACGTACATTCCTTATACGGATTACAAAGATAAGAAAAAAAGAAGGGATCGTATGGAGGCAAGTAGACAATCGTTTTTCCGTCGCTCTATTTGCAACAGGAAAGGAAACGAGCATTAGTTGTACAAGTTACCCTCCGCCATGCACCGTATGGTGGCTTGCGGAGAACGTATGTACATGTAGATGTAACACCGAAGCTCGTTTATGACCTGAGTGCATCTTAGACAACAGTCATATATTTCTTTAGCTATGTGACTGAGTGAGTGAAACACTGCATTCGCATACGGGAGAACCAGGGTACAGTTCCCCGTGCAGCACTGCAGGTTTAGGATACCTCGTTTGTGGTTGTCGTTAACTCGCTTAACGTGAACACTGAGTGGTACGGACAGTCCCAGTTTGTCCTCTGTCTCGAATTACCTCGCCATCGACGGGAAGACGTTTGAATGTCTTCTCTTGTATGTGCTAGCTGTCTGTCTTAACAATTGCGCTACAAAAAAGCTACTGTCACGTGTTGTAATATGACAAATAAGCTATGAACAATAGAGTAGATGCTAACAAGGCGTTTCAACAAAACCCATGCTGAAGGCTGTTAGAAACAAACATTTGTATCATTGAGCAGCATTCGAACACTAATTTCTCTACTGTATTTTACTTTTAGTTTAGTGTTAGTGCGACGTCATAAGTGGCTCATAATAACTTAGCTGTAGCGAAGTGGAAACTCGAGGCAGACAACTGGCTACAGGCAGCAAATCAGACTGTAATGACTCCACTGGTCCACTTGATGACGATGGTCCGACCACGAGGAGCATTGTGGAAGAGAAATAAAGTGACTCATTCATATAATTATTATGATTTGCCTCGTATACCACAAACAGTCGCAGTTTCCAAATCACAGCAGAACATGGACGACATAAGGTTATCTTCTCTGAGTTACGACGTATCTACGTCATAGTACGCGTCTCCAGATCTCCGCCATCCAACATCTGCATGAGTTTATTGGGCGTTTTGGCTATTGTTCCTCGGCACAAATGCACTGAGGAACATTTGTCTCACTATCTCGCAGTGGTTACACAATTCATGACGATGCTCCGCGGTTTAGCTGGCGGTCCGCAAGCGCAGTGACGCATCGAGAAATCCGTGACGTAATGTGCGCTCCCGTGTCGTCATCACTGTTCCCCCCACCAGAAATCTATAAGGCCTCTGCACCTCATCTGTGTCGCAGGCCTCCGCTGCTCCCAGATGTCGCAACCAAGTCCCGTGAGTAAGTAACACACCGTGCGTCCGGAGCAAGGTGGGAAATTCTTGGACTCGGTGACCATGTAAATGGAATTGTGTTGTATTACGTTGCTAAATGTTGTGCAATATATTTTAATATTGTGTAAGTAAAGAAACCATGGTGTGTGTGTGTGTGTGTGTGTGTGTGTGTGTGTGTGTGTGTGTGTCAAAGGGTTTTGATTTTGTTAGCTTTCATCTACGTCTACTCCATAGGTGTTGAAACACTGTAAGGTGCGAAGGTACGTGGCAGAGGGTATTTCTCTAGATGCCATTTCAATTGGCGAATTCCAGCGGTGGCGTGACCACTCCTTAAGTCTCTCTGTGCGCGCTGTAATTCGCCTAAACTTGTTTTCGCAGTCCCTTCGGGAGTGACACGTAACGACTTGCAACATACGCGGAGACTGCCCGTGAAAAATGTTCCGAGACTGATTTTCTTCCTGGCGGTAAGCGACGCCAGCGCAGTAACTACATTGGGAGCACGAACTAACAACTTCGAACAACAAATGTACGTTAGACCAGTCACTCTATATCTAAGTACTGCACGTTCGACCGTAGTGTATCAGCTTCGTTATGACACCCCAGCACGCTGTCAAATTTCTCTTTCATGGGAGATCTTTGACAGAGTTCTTTGTATATTTGTTGTTAAACGGCTGAAACATCTCCCCCAATCCTTGTTTCAGGTTGGCTACCAGAGGCGCCAAAATTCTGATTTATAATATTTCGTACAGTTACTGACTGAATTAAAAATTTGGGTGCTGTCATAATCTACTCACTAAGAGGTATAATGTTCGTCAAAGATTTAACACAAGAAGTCAAGTATTAAAGCTATAAACTATGTATGAGTGTTGAGGCAGCGTAACTCGTGGGGGCGCAAATACCCAGACTATACTCACACTGTATTTGAGAATGATAGCACTTAGCGTCTTCCAACAAAATATACATGTACTCCAAAGAGCCAAAGAAACTGGTACACCTGCCTAATATCGTGTAGGGCCCCCAAGAGCACGCAGAGGCTCCGCAACACGACTCGCATGGACTCTACTAATGTCTGAAGGCCGGCCGGTGTGGCCGAGTGGTTCTAGGCGCTTCAGTCTGGAACCGCGCGACCGCTACGTTCGCAGGTTCGAATCCTGCCTCGGGCATGGATGTGTGTGATGTCGTTAGGTTAGTTAGGTTTAAGTAGTTCCAAGTTCTAGGGGACTGATGACCTCAGAGCCATTTGAACCAATGTCTGAAGTAGTGCTGGAGGGAATTGACACCGTCAATCCTGCAGGGTTCTCCATAAATCCGTTAGGGTACGGCCGGGTACAGATCTCCTCTGAACAGCACGTTGTAAGGCATCCCACATATGCTCAATAATCTTCATGCCAGCGAAGTTTGGTGGCCAGCGGAAGTGTTTAAACTAAGAATAGTGTTCCTGGAGCCACTCTGTAGCAATTCCGGACGTGTGGGGTGTCGCACTGTCCTGCTGGAATTGCCCAAGTCCATCGGACTGCTCAGTGGACATGAATGGATGCAAGTGATCAGACACGGTTCATACATACGTGTCACCTGTCAGAGTCGTATCTACATGTATCAGGGGTCCCATATCACTCCAACTGCACAAGCCCCACACCATAACAGACCCTCCAACAGCTTTTTTTGTCTCCATACCCGCACACGTCCATCCGTTCGATACAATCTGAAACGTGACGCGTCCTACCAGGCAACTTGTTTCCAGTCATCAGCAGTCCAATGTCTGTGTTGACGTGACCAGGCGAGGCGTAAAGCTGTGTGTCGTGCCGTCATCAAGGATACACGAACCTTCGGCTCCGAAAGCCCATATGTATGATGTTTCCATTGAATCGTCCGCATGCTGACACTTGTTATGGCCCAGCGCTGAAATCTGCAGCAATTTACGGAAGAGTTCCACTTATGTCACGTTGAACGATTCTTTTCAGTCGTCGTTGGTCCCGCTCTTGCAGGATCTTTTTCCGGCCGCAGCGATATCGGAGATTTGATGTTCTACCGAATTTCTGATATTCACGATACAATCGTGAAATTGGAGTACTGAAAATTCCAACTTCATCGTTACCTTGGAGATGCTGTGTCCTATCGCTCGTGCGCCTACTACAACACCAATTTCAAACTCACTTAAATCTTGATAACTTACCACTGTAGCAGCAGTAACCTATGTAACAACTGCGGCAGACACTCTTCGTCCTATATAGGCGTTGCCGACCGCAACGCCGTATTCTGCCTGCTAAAACCCCCCGTACCTGAATACGCATGTCTATACCAGTTTTTTTAGCGCTTCAGTGTAATTAGGAATTTGCGTTTTCAGCCAATAAGATTTCACGTGTAAGAATACAGAGCTTCACAGCGGTAACGTTGAATAATTAGTTCTCGTGTTTCCAACCGCGTCAAGTGTTCAAATTTACATGAGCTTTCGCACTTCTAGGCCATTGTCAAGTTGTATGTTTGCCATTGGGCTGCTGGTACGCCCCTTATGTAGGTGCCGGCTGTGACGTCACTGGTGCCCGCAGCATCTCCATATATGGGAGTTTACTCGGCCATGTGCCAGCTTCAGCCACGCGATCGCTGGGTCCCAGTTTATGATGAGCTGCACCATACCATGGCCTGCACGTTCACCGGATATGACGTCCCCGGATTTCTTTCTGTGGTAAAAGTTGGAGGATATTTGCTATCGTGATCCAGCGACAAGCCGGCCGGAGTGGCCGAGCGGTTCTAGGCGCTGCAGTCTGGAACCGCGCCTCCGCTACGGTCGGAGGTTCGAATCCTGCCTCGCGCATGGATGTGTGTGATGTCCTTAGGTTAGTTAGGTTTAACTAGTTCTGTGTTCTAGGGGACTAATGACCTCAGCAGTTGAGTCCCATAGTGCTCAGAGCCATTTGAACCAACCACACTCTCTATTTAAGATGTTATCGCCGATTTTTATTTCAGTAGCTTCTGTGGTTAAAAAAAAAATAATGTGCAAGAAGCTGTTAGTACTAGCCACGAAGGAATTTTCGTCTAATTTTGCCCGGTGACATTTTTATAAAGCACGTTCAGCTGAAGCAAATTTCACGGGGTAGCTTAGGCAACGAAACCTCTCCACGCTCCTTCCTGCGTTGTGCCACAGTGTGTACTGTTTGCCTGACGTAAGACTGGCCACACTCGCAAGGTATCTTGTAGATCCCATGTGTTCCGATACCTGCTGCGTCTCTTAAGTGATCTCAGAATTTTGTCGGAAGTCTGAAGGTCGATTTGATCTTGTGTCTTGCCCGAGGCGGATCCACAGAACGGCAAGAGAACAAGTTTCTTTTCCTCGTCGGTGATGTTACTGCGATTCTTGGATGAAATCGGTTAATGTATTAGATGAACGTTATAGCCGTTCTTCGCGTAATCCTAGAGTAGGTGGCTCGGCTGATGGGCACTTTGTCAGCGCCTGATATTCTTGCGCGATGCACCAGTGTTTGTAACACAGTGTGTTTCTGTGCCGGGTCATGATGGATAATGGCGTAAAAGTACATATCGATGTGCGTAGATTTAGTGCAGGCGCTGTGGCCAAAACAGCCGTTTCGCTTGTGTACGAGGATCAACAATGGGGCAGCTGGAATCCCGAGAATTTTTTATACGGTATTTTACATTCTCAGAGTGAAATATTTAACACATTAACTCATTTTTAACCTAATCAGACGTTTGATACTGTTTTGTTCAGGAAAGTTGGATTTTTAGGTTATTGAGGGCGGGTGGTTACTGCTTCACACCGAAACCGTGACAACAAATTGCGCAGGTGTGTTTTGGCCTTACCCCAAATCTAAAAGAGGCGCGATAACGGAAAACTTAAATCATCCGATAATTGCAGCGTTACTCCGCTGAAAATAGATACGCCGTTACTGGAATATTTCTCAGGTCACCGGCAGCGTGCGAAGTATTGCGGACAGAAATGCACTAACGGCGCCGTACGGCTATCGCGGCTCAGGTCGAGAGTTTGTGAGATTGGTGACAACCGTTCGAGTGGTCGTTGGCAGCAGTGCTACGCAGCCTCCTTTCCAGGAGGGCGGAGAGTGGGGGCGGCGTGGCGAGGTCGGGGGAATTTGTGGCTGCGTAGTTGGCAACGCGCTCGCGCCCGTGGCGGTGGGCGGCGCAGTCCCTTCAGTTGAGACCTCGCTCCCGTGCCGGCAGGTCGCCGCTACTTGTTGCTTCGGCTCGCGCCGGGTGGGCTCGGTTCGGTTCGCCACGTCTCGTCTCGGCTCGGTTCGCATCTCGGCCGCAGTCGGGCTGCGCACCCGGAAGTGGCAGCTGCGGAGCGAACGGTGCGTAGGGACTCGTGCGTAGTGCGCGACCCGCCGAGTGGTTACTCAAGCGCGCGTGCCGTGTGCGGATCTGCGTCGCGGTTGACAGCTGTGCAGTGTCAAGGTTGCCGCCGTGGCGTGGCGAGTTTCGCGTCAGTGAAGTGCTCAGCTCTCTGCGCCACTGCGAAGTGATCCGTGTGTGACAGTGTTCCGGACACACTAGTCTAAATGAAGAACGAGGATTTCCGCTTCTACAAGGTCAACTCTCTCTCTCTCTCTCTCTCTCTCCGTCCAGTTTATCTCGCTTTGTTTGTTTGTGTGAATGCTTGCGTGTGTGGGTGAGGTCGTATTTAGTAAACGTTACGGAAGTCTGCGGCCTCGAATAAGGATGCTTCCACGCAGATAATGTGGACGGAATCCAACAATGAACGCTGTGTTTCGAAGGGGCGTAAAGTAGTTCGTAATTCGATCGTCACTCCGTAAAGGGCGACACGACCGACACTATTTCACTATTTTTTTTTTATGACAGTAAGTGATCAAAACAGGCTCAAGTGCCACGATCTCGCCCCCCCCTCCCCCCCCCCCCCCCGCCCTGCACCCTCCCACTCTCACCCGCTGGAAATCATGGTTTTTCTATCTCTGTTAATTGAATTACCGACAGAGAGCGTCGGTTGACCTGTGACGTAATTGTTTGACGTCACATGTGCCCAAACAACAGATAGAAAAGGATACTGACAAAATTTATTATTATTATTATTATTTGCATATGGGAGTTTTTGGATCACGCAGGGCTTTGAGATTCGTTTTTCTGATCTACCACACGGCTCTCATTCTGTCTCTATGGGCTATTTCTCGTTCTTCAGTGTACTTGTTTCCTGTTTTTCTTTTCATTTATTTTTGTTTTTAACCTCATTCCCTTGGTGTACGACCCTACAGCTTGCCTTTGAACTGAACAGATTTCTGTATAATCTATAATTTCCGTATGTGTATGTCATAATTTTGTGCTCAAGCTTCATCGTTGCGAATCTTCGAACGTGTCCATCAAACTTCAGTCTTCGATTTCTAATGTCTGCTCCCAGGTTCGATGTGGGTGATGGTGGTGGTGGTGGTGGTGCTGCTGCTGCTTAGTGGTTTAGGCACTAAATGCGGTTGTCATCAGCACCCTTGCTTGAAATAAATGCAGGCGAGAATGATGAAAAGCTACTAGAGAATAACAATGAATTTTAAAACCAAGTTGTATCGTCCCAGAAGTATTTAAAATATGGGGGTTGGAACTTTAACAGTGACGATAATTTATTTACAGCTCGTACAAAATAGATACGTGTTTCAAAGTTTTACTGACCTTCAGAGTAGTCCCCAGCATTGTGTATAACTCGTTGCCAGCGGTGTGGAAGTCGTAGGACACTCTTAGCAGTGCCAGTTGTGTTTACAGTTGGAGTGGCGCGGTCTATTGCCCGACGAATTTGTAGCAGTTCTGAAGCGAATGCAGTGAAGTGTTTCCTTCAGTTTAGAAATCGAGTTGAACTCACGAGGGGATTGCAGAAGATGGTATAGCACTTCGCAGCCCCATCAGTCAAACAAATCAGTAACAGCTTGAGCTGTACGTGCTTAAGCATTGTCCTGCAAAATGATAGGTCCTGCAGAAAGTGTCATCACTTCTGTCTCTGTGCTGTTCATTTTTGGAACACAACCTACGACCAGCTCCCCACTCTATTTGTTTATGTGCTCCTCATTCCTCTGTTCATCTGCTCCTTCCCCCTCTGCCCATCTCCTCCTATGCCCTCGCATCTCCATCTTATCCGGTCCACTCTGTCTCCCCCTAACCTCTCTATCTCCTCCTGTCCCTTCTCTCTGTACAGCTCTCCTTCCCCTCTCTCTGTCTGTCCTTATCTTCCTCCCTCGTTCTCTCTGCACGTGTCACCCCCACCCCAATAGGAGGTTGCTAATTCTTAGTGTCTTTCCGGATAGTAATTAAAATGTGTTCCAGATTTGGCTGAAATCGATCCAGGAGCTTACGAATTTTTTGTCCGCATTTTCGCCCGCATATGCAAATGTCACATATATTTCAAATACTGCACGCGTCTTTGTGCACACGTTTCACCTGTATATCTAGCAAATTTCGTCCAGCAGTTTCGGTTTCACGCAGCACCATATTTATTATCTCATGTCTCCTGAACTTTGTGTCGTACAGCAGTATAATTGTGTAGGTGCATTCAGTGGTATACGTGGAAAATGTCTGAAAAATATGCCGCGAAATCAGTTAACAGTAAACAATAATACATTAAAAAAATCATGCCTGGCACGGCAGTTTTACTGCATGAACAACTAAAATGTAAAAAGAATAAACTTTTTCAGTTTCGTTACTTTGTGGTGGTTGTCACTGAGAAAAAGTTTCGTTAAGAGTTGAAATTGTGCGCAAAATTTGTTGGAAGTAGCTGCATGTTCTCATTCTCAAATAATAGGTGAATAAAGTCTCGGTACACTCCTTTATCACTCCCAGTCCTTTTCCTTTGATAATGGGTGATTTATTCCAGGCAGCGCGTGATACGTGTACCATGTTTAGCTGAAATCGGTCCACAGGTTTAGGAGGAAATATGGTACATACATACATACGTACGAAGCGTAAGTTTTTGTAATACGTGTGGATACTCCGATAGTTCGCAACGGAAATTAAAGAAAGGCCTCTACATAATGCCGCTTTTTGGGGTTCCATACCTGAATAGGTAAAAACGAACCCATTATGGGATCGCATCCTTTTTCACAGCGAAAAACTCAAATCTAAATGAAAGCTATCGGAAGAAGCGAAAGCAGTTTTTGATACGCAAAGCACAATCAGTAGTTCAATCCTACTCACATAAATTCAACATTAGATTTCATTCGTAAAAATAACATTGCGGGGCTTAATTCTGTGACTGGCCTGAACGGGGGAAAATACTTCGGTCACAGATGTAAGAAAGTAATAGCGCAGTCTAGAGTTTCTTTGATGTACTAAGGCGTCAATAAGGTAAACATCCGAACTACCGAGCAGACTCCTAAATTTTCCATTTACGGATCCTTTTTTTGTCTTTTTCCCCATTTTTTGCCGAGTTTTGGTGAAATAAAGCCCGTACGTTGCACGAAGCTACGATTCAAGCTACCTGCGGAAACCTCATGAAAATTCGTGTAGTAGTTTTGGAGATTAGCAAG
This sequence comes from Schistocerca americana, assembly GCF_021461395.2. Lineage (NCBI taxonomy): Eukaryota > Metazoa > Arthropoda > Insecta > Orthoptera > Acrididae > Schistocerca > Schistocerca americana. Next base: position 185,324,224 of record NC_060127.1, on the reverse strand, counting down.
TTCAGACAGACAAACACGATTGTTTACACTTTTATTACTAGTATAGGTATTCTGCTCTGTCGGTTCGCAGCTATTAGTAACACCTAGAGGTTTAAAAGAACAGCAAGTTTTTGTACGGTAATTCCGAGCACGTAAGGCATGATGTTTGTAAGGTAGCTGTTACCGCAGTTGGTCCGAATATCGATGTAAGCATACGAGCCTCTCTAAGCGGCCAATAGCGTTGACAAGTTGCAAGAATGCCACATCTCGGGACACAACATAGAGTTGGTTTGCTCTTTGTTGGCGCCGCGGGCAGTTCTAGGCCATAGACAGAGTCATTACCGAGCGTGCGCAGTGAATGAATGTGAAATGATTCGTCTGCGGATGGTAAAAGAACTTTTGTGAAATAGACGTTGGTAGCGTGAACTGGCCTGAGATTTAATTAAATTGCTGTTCAGATAGTACAGTTGAAGGAAGGTAGTAGCATACAGTGTTTCATTAGAGAGGAGAAGGCTATGAGTAAGAATAAATTTTTTATCTTCAGTAGGAACCCTCGTGTAAGACGGTTAAATTCAATTTCCAGATGCGTAACTAGGCCCGCTTTAGGTCAAGAGAGACGGAGAACAACAGTATAACAGGGGGATGGTAATTATGCTCTTCACGGACACATTATCATATAGTGTTTTCTTTGGGGCGGTGGTGGGGGGAGGGAGGGAGGAGGGGGGGGAGAGAGAGAGAGAGAGAGAGAGAGAGAGAGAGAGAGAGAGAGAGGCGTGTTCGATGTGGTGACAGACTGATCTATAACGTAGGCAGACGTGTAGGATAGCTTAGGAAGAGAAACATTTATTTGGAGTTGGCGAAACCAATGAACGATCGAATGCAATCTTCGTTATGGTGACAAGCGTCCCAGAGGCAATGGTGAATGTTCAGGGACATGACGCGAAGCTATGAACACTTGTTCCATACTCTGAGACAAATCTCTTCTACTGAATAAATGCTTACAGCTCTTGCAGTATGCATTTTAGACGTACATGCCTCGAATGATCGTTCGCGTCACCTCCCTGAACATTCATCATTGACCCTAGGACACCCTGAAAACTGCTATGTTGCGTAGCCCGGAGTCTAGGATAGGTTGAAAGGTGACAGTCTGCTTGTGAGTTGGGAAAGCCAAAGAATGTGTTTACGAAGTGAAGGTTATGATGGCCAATTGATGCATAGTGTTCACTAGGTCTATCTACATTTGCTCCACACAAATAATTTTTTATTGTGGGTAATTACATTCAGAAAAGCTGTTTTACATAATAAACAAGTCTCGGAGGAGTCTTTTTGGCGTTTATTGTGCACGTGTATCGTACATAAATTATTATGAAAAATACGAGTGCAAGGTCACCCACTACGTAACTGTTGTATCAATAGGTATTTCGAAAAACTAGACGAACAAAAAAAGGTTTGATAATGTTATCCATGCGCAGTTCTAGACTTAGAGTACATTACTTCATGGTATAACGCATATTTTTGTCACTTCTATCTCCCTCCTCCCCCACCCCCTCCATCTCCATCTCTCTCGTTTTCTATGCTTTGTGTGTGTGTGTGTGTGTGTGTGTGTGTGTGTGTGTGTTTTGTACTGAACTTTCGGCGATTGATTGAGGGCTTCCGTGCAGACAGTGTAGACAACATTCAACAATGAATGAAAGCTCTTTTGCAACAATCAGAAAGCAATTCCTAATTCCATATTCAGATTGCCTTGGTGAAACAGTTTATTCATTACAAAAAAAAAAAAAAAAAAAAATAGTGCTTTAGATTTCTTTCAACCGTCATTTGAAACGTGAAAGAACATTTCCGCCGTAAATATAAATTCGCTTAGATTAGTGTTCATTTATTATTCATTGATTTCGGCTGAATGCAGCAGTCTTTCTGAAGCGGACAAGATCATTCGTCAGTGCGCTGGGAACATAAACTCTGCTCATTGTGAAATTTCGTGGCAGACTAAAACTGTGTGCCGGACCGAGACTTGAACTCGGGACCTTTGCCTATCGCGGGCAAGTGCTCTACCTACCGAGCTACCCAAGTACGACTGTGAGGACAGGGCGTCAGTTGTGCTTGTGTAGCTCAGTTGGTAGAGCACTTGTCCGCGAAAGGCAAAGGTCCCGAGTTCGAGTCTCGGTCCGGCACACAGTTTTAATCTGCCACACACACACACACACACACACACACATATTTTGTACTTCTGCTTTTACGATTATTTTTTTAATACAAAAACATTTTGTTGTTAGTCATCATTAACCAAAGCCTGACACGTTTTTAAATCATACTCCCGTTTAAAAAATCTTTATTGTGTAACTACGTCCACAAAAATTGTGTTTACGTTCTTTGACCAGGTGTTTCGTTTTGATAACATCACGCTGGGCTTCAAAACGAGGGAGCAAATGTTACAATTCAAATATACCTTTTTTTTTAAAAAAAAAAATACTCGTCGCTTGTATGTTGAAAGCAAACCACATACAAGCGACAAATATTTCTTTCTTGTTGAAGGAGAAATCAACAAATAGTAAAATTCCCATAAGCTCGAATTTCTGTATTAAATGAAGGGGAAAAAAAGGTTCAGGAGCTGCCATCTATAACCTGACATTAAGTAGAGACTATAAAGAACGAGCAGGCTAGGGTACGTATAGAGGTGTACAGGCACTGATTCTCTTTTTTATTTTGGCGACTTAATACGAAAGAAAAATTGATAATACTATTGCGATGTACCCTCCACCATGCACTTCAGATTGCATTACTGACTATAGGTGTAGAGGTAGAGGTTTACCGTCTCCAGTTACTCCGATGAGTAGCTGAATGCCAGCCGTACATTGTTTTTCCTTTGCAGTTCCCAAAATCGACTTATCGGGCCTTGAGGAGACCAGTTGTCAGCGCATTCCGTTCAGGGCCATTTCTGTTGCCACTGGCGCTCGTTTTCCGTACATTTGCGCTCGTGGTCGGCAACAGATAATTCTAAAGCAGATCTGCTCCAAAAGCAGTTGTTTACTTCTGACCGACGTGATAACACATACTCACGGTTCGCGTCGCGCCTGAAATCCATCGCTTCGGCATCTCATTATCAGTTACTGGTGTTCATCATATCGTCAGTCGTGATAATTCTCAAAGACGTTATCTCGTCTATCGCCGTCTAATGATGTGTTTCAATCTGAAGTTTTCAGGTTACAGGTGTAAGGCGATATTTGCTTTATCGGTTTCATCTTTCCAGTGAAACAAGGAGCGTGCAACTAGTTTCAGTGAAACGCTCATCATAACCTATCGCCGTCTTCACGAACACCACCATCGTCATCGACATACAGCCAATTTATATTTACAGCTCTGAAACGTTTGTCCGTAATGACTCGTGCGAAAAACCATACGAACTTTGTACTTGCGTTAGGCTTCAAATGGTTCAAATGGCTCTGAGCACTATGGGACTCAACTGCTGAGGTCATTAGTCCCCTAGAACTTAGAACTAGTTAAACCTAACTAACCTAAGGACATCACAAACATCCATGCCCGAGGCAGGATTCGAACCTGCGACCGTAGCGGTCTTGCGGTTCCAGACTGCAGCGCCTTTAACCGCACGGCCACTTCGGCCGGCTGCGTTAGGCTTAAATCACATCTTGATCGTTGTTGGTGAAATCAGCCGCTTTTACTGATAACGAAAGGCATTCGTTACAGTTTGCTGGAAACTAGGTCCAAGCCGCAGAAGATTCAAATGGTACAAATGGCCCTGAGTACTATGGGACTTAGCATCTGAGGTCATCAGTCCCTTAGACGTAGTACAACTTAAACCTAACTAACCGAAGGGCATCACACACATTCATGCTGGAGGCAGGATTCGAACCTGCGACCGTAGCAGTAGCGCGGTTCCAGACTGAAGCGCCTAGAACCGCTCGGCCAAAACGGCCGGCCCACAGAAGATGACCTTTATCAAGTTGCAAGAACTTCACAGCGAACGACCACCCACCAAAATGCTCTGAACGGAATGTGCCGCTAATACGGCGGCAAGTCAAAAATGAACATGAACATAGGGTATACAGTGCACATCATTTTTCAACGTTATCTCCCTCCTTCGTAATGCACTTGGCCCAACGGACAAAGTGCTTACGTGTTCCTTCCAAATACAAGGTTTTCGGTTGGTCGCGAAGCAACTTTTGCACTGAACTTCGCACGTCTACATCTGAGGCAAATCGGGTAACACGCAAAGCATCACTGAGTGGCCCAAACGAGTGAAATTCACTTGGAGCAAGGTCTGGGCTGTAGGGAGGGTGCTCCAATACCTCAGATTTCACGTTGTTGATGGTTTCAGTAGTGTGACGGGCCGTGTATGGCTGGGCATTGCCATTCAACACCACCACCTTCTTCTACAGCAAACCTAGGCGATGGTGCGAATTGCTGGCTTCAGCTTCTTTTCCAACAATTCACTATACTCCGCGCTGTTGATAGTCGTTCCCTTTTCCATGAACTCCGCGACTATGGGCCCCCGTGAGTCCCAAAACTCGGTTAACATAACCTTTCTCTTTGAGTCAAGCTCGTAGTGATGCACTGATGTTTCATCTCCGGCGAGAATTCTGCTCAAAAGTGACTCACCTTCGTTGTTAAAGCGTTGACAGACGCTAACACGGGTGAGCTTATGGAAACCGAGCTTGTCTTGGATGATGTGATGGGCAGAGCCACGGCTGATGTTCAAAGCTGATGCTACCTCTTCGATAGTGATTCGCCTGTTCGCCAGCTTGCTGGATGTTGTCATCTGTAGGGAAGTTGATGGCCGTCCCGTTCGCTCTGTATGCGTTACACTTGTTCGATCACTTTTAAACTTCTCGATCCACAAAAACACAGTTTGACGTGATAGTGTACTTGGCCTGTATTGCGGTGATAGTCTGCGATCAATGTCTGCCCCTTTGACACCCTCCGACCAGAGGAATCGGATCACCGCCCGTTGTTCCTCTTTGGTGCACATTTCTAATGGAGCTTTCATGCTATATCTGCAACAGAAGGAACAACAGTGGCGGAAATAAGGTCACACTGTCACAGCATTACCACAACAGTGTAACAATGACATGTGTAGGGACAGAAGACAATATGCACAATGTAACAAACGTTATGGCAGTAGTGTAGATAATTTTTTACTTTCTTCGTAGATCCATATTTAAATTGTATGATGGCGGGACATCAGCTGGTATAATTTTTATGGTGGAAGTCCTCCAACTGTCCTTCAGATTTATATTTATTTGGCTACTAGTTTCGACGTTGCGTCAAAGCCGTCCTCAGGCCCGTACACTTTGAAGATACCGATTGTGTGTGGCTGAGTGCTAGAAGTCCACGGTGAGACCAACACGTGCTCCACATGGGTGGTGGGAGTTACTGCCCGCCGTCTATGTGGAGCAAGTGTTAATTGATATCATCAAAATGTACTGACCTGAAGACTGCTTTGACGCAACGTCGAAACTAGTAGCCAAATACATATAAATCTTAAGTACAGTTGGAGGAGTTTCATTTTTAATAAAAAAGTTTGACTTGTCCTCGTAGTAGAACATCTGGTTAAACTGTGTGCTGTGAGAGCACAGCACTTAATTAAGCACTGACGCATTGCGGATGGGGTGCGTCAGTTCGTCTGAGTGTATTTGAGACACGCGAAGCAGCTACAGACGTGATTGACACTTAAATGACTACTCGAAGAGCTCAATCGGAGATCCATCAAAGGTCGCTTGGGTATGATGCCTGGCACATCTGGATGTCGATCCCGCTGCTAGCACGCCACGACACGACACTGCGCGAGAGGCGACTTAACAGGTGGGTGGCAGCACAGCTCTGCCGTGGCGGGATACGCCTCCGCCAAGGGCGCGTGCGCACAGGGGGGCGCAAAAACTGAAAGAAAAAGGGTCTAGTTGAGAATTAATAGGGAGAGGTACACGACGCCTACCGCACGTGTCCCTTTCGTCTGTCCGCAACAAGGAGCCTTTACCTCGGCCCGACATTGTAAAACAGTGATTCATCTACATCGATACTCTGCAAATCACATTTAAGTGCCTCGCAGAGGTTCATCCAACCACCTTCACAATTCTCTATTATTCCAATCCCGTATAGCGCGCGGAAAGAACGAACATCTATACATTTCCGTACGAGCTCTGACTTCCCTTATTTTATTGTGGTGATCTGTGTAGGTCGGCGTCAAAAAAATATTTTCGCATTTGGAAGAGAAAGTTGGCAACCGGAATTTCGTGAGAGGATTCCGCCGCAACGAAATCGCCTTTGTTCTAATGATGTGCACCCCAAATCCTGTATCATTTCACTGACACTCCGTTTCCCCTATTTCGCGATAATACAAAACGTACTGCATTTTTTTAAAACTTTTTAATGTACTCCGTCAATCCTGTCTGGTAAGGATCCCACACAGCGCAGCAGTATTCTAAAAGAGGAAGGATAAGTGTAGTGCAGACAGTCCCCCTAGTAGTCTGATACATTTTCTAAGTGTCCTGGCAATGAAACGCAGTCTTTGGTTAGCCTTCCCCACAAGATTTTCTATGTGTTCCTTCCAGTTTAAGATGTTTGTAATTGTAATACCTATGCATTTAGTTCAATTTGCGGCTTTTAGATTAGACTGATTTATCGTGTAACTGAAGTTCAACGGATTCCTTTTAGCACTCATGTGGATGACCTCACACTTTTCGTTATTTAGGGTCAACAGCCCATTTTCGCACCATTCAGATATCTTCTCTTAATCGTTTTGCAATTCTGATCTTCCGATGGCTTTATTAGTCGATAAACGACAGCATCATCTGCAAACAACGTAAGACGGCTACTCAGTCTGTCAAATCGTTTATGTAAATAAGGAACAGCAAAGCGCCCATAACACTGCCGTGGGGAACGCCAGAAATCGCTTCTGTCTTACTCGATGTCTTTCCGTCAATTACTACGAACTGTGACCTCTCTCACAAGAAATCACAAATCCAGTCACATAACTGAGGCGATATTCCGTAAGCACGCAATTTCACTACAAGCCGCTTGTGTGGTACAGTGTCAAAAGCCTTCTGGAAATCCAGAAATACGTAATCCATCTGAAATCCCTCGTCAATAGCACTCAACATTTCGTGTGAATAAAGAGCTAGTTGTGTTTCGCAGGAACGATGTTTTTTATACTCATGTTGACTTTGAGGTAATTCATAATGTTTGAACACAATATATGTTCCAAAATCCTGCTGCATATCGACGTTAACGACATGGGCCTATAATTTAGTGAATTACTCCTACTATATTTCTTGAATACTGGTGTGACCTGTGCAGCTTTCCAGTCTTTGGGTACGGGTCTTTCGTCGAGCGAGCTGTTGTATATGATTGATAAGTATGGAGGTAATGCATCAGCATACTCCGAAAAGAACGTAATTGGTATACAGTCTGGACCAGAAGACTTGCTTTTATTAAGTGATTTAAGTTGCTTCGCTACTCCGCTGATATTTACTTCTACGTTACTCATGTTGGCAGCTGTTCTCGATTCCAATTCTGGACCATTTACTTTATCTTCTTTTGTGACGGCATTTCGGAAGGCTGTGTTTAGTAACTCTACTGTGGCAGCACTGTCTTCCATAGTATCTCCATTGCTATCGCGCAGAGAAGGCATTGATTGCTTCTTGTTGCTAACATACTTCACATACGATCAGAATCTCTTTGGATTTTCTTCCAGGTTTCCAGACAAAGTTTCGTTGTGGAAACTGTTATAAGCATCTCGCATTGAAGTCTGCGCTAAATTTCGAGAATCTGTATAACCTTTTTTTGACCACCGACCACTCTGATTTCTTTGTTGCTAGCAAGGACCACAGCGTTGAAGAAAAATAAACTTTTGTTTTCAGTCTTACCATTTAGTTGATACAGGATCAGCCACCTTTCTTTAAATATTTCGTGGAGCGTTTATTAGCGAGTTTCTCGCAGTTGCTGCACATGCGTTTGGCGACTGGTTTCGAACCACCCGGTCCATTCTCAAGCCTGGCCTACTGAGGCTGCGCTGATCTTAATAACGAACGTCACAGTGGCAATCCATGCTTTGCAAAGTAGTCGTAGATGACTGTCACAAGCAACATATGCCTACTTAGCAAGTCAGAATCAAACTGAGTTTTTCGTGGTAGCGTTCTCGCTTCCCGCACTCGGGTTCCCGGGTTCGATTCCCGGCGGGGTCGGGGATTTTCTCTGCCTCGTGATGACCGGGTGTTGTGTGATGTCCTTAGGTTAGTTAGGTTTAAGTAGTTCTAAGTTCTAGGGGACTGATGACCATAGATGTTAACTCCCATAGTGCTCAGAGCCATTTGATCCTTTTTTTTCCGTGGTAGCGGTTCTGTTCATAAGCAGCTGTTCCTCCCATCTGCCAAAGCATCAAGCAGGAATTCGGTATCACCACTGTTTTACCAAATACTTAATATGCAGATTCTGTAACGATTCCTGTTACAGGCCTCTAGAGGAACGCTACAAAGTTTCGATAACGAAGCAATGTGCGGAAATGATCCGTTTGGGTTTAACATAACTTCGAAAATGAAAGTGAGCGTTGGCGTCATTGGCCGGGAGGCCCCTTACGGGACAGCTCTTATCACATTCGACGCCACATGGGGCGACCTGCGCGCCGGATAGGCGGAGAAAATCCCCGACCCAGCCGGGAATCGAACCCGGGCCTGTAGGACGGCAGTTCGTCTCGCTGACCACTCAGCTGTCGGGGAGGACATTACTTCGAAGATCGGCTAGGTCCCAAGCCTCCCGCCTCATGGAACGCACACTGAGGTGAGAATGAGCTCTGACTCTTGTGCCTTACAAGATGTCGAGATCGCGTTTGTGGAGCACCACAGTCTGGCAGTCAACCCTCCTACACTGCGCGACACAGCTAAAGGATAACCTTTTCGAAAACTCGTAATTGTCTCTCATTACGACGGATAAGTTTGAAATTTGGCTCAGGGGTGCCTACTGTCGTTTTCGACCGCTTTATGCGTGGGAATCAATGTCCCAAGGCAAGGGGTGTTCCATTGGCGTCCTTTGACACCCCTGCGGCCTTTTCGTGTCATTTCTGGGCGGTGCCGCGTGTGAAATGTTTTCCTCGGCCAACCGTAAGAAATGATACGAAGATGGCATCTATTCTTTCGGACATGTCTGAAAGAACAGATGCTGCCTTCATATCCTTAAGGCTAACCGGCTGATGACCTCCTTTCTGTGCGGATGCACACGAATTGCCTGAACACTTGCGGGACTCGATGGATTGTCTGCTGCGAGTAATGGGTATAATGGCAGGGACACTAAGAGTGTAGTGTGTGGACTGTAAGTTGAGAGTGTAGGACTCACGGGGAGCGTGCCGGCGATAAATCCCTGCAGTCCTCTGTGCCCTCGGTGGCTCAGATGGATAGAGCGTCTGCCATGTAAGCAGGAGGTCCCGGGTTCGAGTCCCGGTCGGGGCACACATTTTCAACTGTCCCCATTGATGTATATCAACGCCCGTCAGCAGCTCATGGTGCTGATTTAATTGTAATTTCAACCATAAGAAAGTCGTGTGATGTCATCGCTGCACGTCGCGGTTCTGACCCCCTTCGCAGAGACATGCGAAGAAGGGATGAAATTTGGGTGAATGGGGCTGTGCCGACATTCTTATCGCCAGGCCCGTCCATGGTGGCGGTGAGCAGAATTGTGGTGAAATGAAATGTGGTACCAGTCTGTCATTATTAACTCACCTTACAGCGCACATGAACTTCTGAACTGTGGCCTTTTTTTTTCGCAAGTGTCGACACCTTACTGTTTGAAGTGCGGCCGAGCCCGAGGGAAAAGTTTTGCACCCTTGCAGAGGGAGGTTGTAGGCACCAAATTTCAAACTTAGACGTCAGAATCGGAGACAGTTGCGGGCGTCGCAAAAATGCGTAGTGTAAGTATTGGACCCATTGTCGCACTAGGACAAAAATAATACGAGATGTAAAAATTACAGCAGGAAGTAATTAAGGCGCACTCTTCGCAGTTGTGTGGGTACCGCCAAATGGAAGATTGCAAAGTGATGATCTTCAAACTTATTTTGTATCAAAACGGTACGTTTACGGGCGTCGGTTACTTATCTAAACTTTATCTACATCCATACTCCGCAAGCCACCTGACGGTGTGTGGCGGAGGGTACCTTGAGTACCTCTATCAGTTCTCCCTTCTATTCCAGTCTCGTATAGTTCGTGGAAAGAAGGATTGTCGATATGCTTCTGTGTGGGCTCTAATCTCTCTGATTTTATCCTCATGGTCTCTTCGCGTGATATACGTAGGAGGGAGCAATATACTGCTTGACTCTTCGGTGAAGGTATGTTCTCGAAACTTTGACAAAAGCCCGTACCGAGCTACTGAGCGTCTCTCCTGCAGAGTCTTCCACTGGAGTTTATCTATCATCTCCGTAACGCTTTCGCGATTACTAAATGATCCTGTAACGAAGCGCGCTGCTCTCCGTTGGATCTTCTCTATCTCTTCTATTAGCCCTATCTGGTACGGATCCCACACGGCTGAGCAGTATTCAAGCAGTGGGCGAACAAGCGTACTGTAACCTACTTCCTTCGTTTTCGGATTGCATTTCCTTAGGATTCTTCCAATGAATCTGTCTGGCATCTGCTTTACCGACGATCAACTTTCTATGATCATTCCATTTTAAATGGTTCAAATGGCTCTGAGCACTGTGGGACTTAACATCTGTGGTCATCAGTCACCTAGAACTTAGAACTGCTTAAAGCTAACTAACCTAAGGACATCACACACATCCATGCCCGAGGCAGGATTCGAACCTGCGACCGTAGCAGCCGCGCGGTTCCGGGCTGAGCGCCTAGAACCGCGAGACCACCGCGGCCGGCCCATTTTAAATCACTCCTAATGCGTACTCCCAGATAATTTATGGAATTAACTGCTTCCAGTTGCTGACCTGCAATTTTGTAGCTAAATGATAAGGGATCTTTCTATGTATTTGCAGCACATTACTCTTGTCTACATTGAGATTCAATTGCCATTCCCTGCACCATGCGTCAACTCGTTGCAGATCCTCCTGCATTTCAGTACTATTTTACATTGTTAAAACCTCTCGATATACCACAGCATCATCCGCAAAAAGACTCAGTGAACTTCCGATGTCATCCACAAGGTCATTAATGTATATTGTGAATAGCAACGGTCCTACGACACTCCCCTGTGGCACACCTGAAATCACTCTTACTTCGGAAGACTTCTGTCCATTGAGAATGACATGCTGCGTCCTGTTATCTAGGAACTCTTCAAACCAATCACACAATTGGTCTGATAGTCCATCTGCTCTTACATTGCTCATTAAACGACTGTGCGGATCTGTATCTGTATCGTACGTCAAGAAACACGGCATCTACCTGGGAACCCGTGTCTATGGCCCTTCGAGTCTCGTGGACGAATAACGCGAGTTGGGTTTCACACGATCGTCTTTTTCGAAACCCATGCTGATTCCTACAGAGTAGATTTCTTGTCTCCAGAAAAGTCACTATACTCGAACATAATACGTGTTCCAAAATTCTACAACTGATCTACTAAGTCCCTTCTGGTACCTGTACATTCCTGTAAAAGGAATTGCGAAACACTCTATGTTGTAAACAGTAACAGGACAGTAATACCATCTTGGCGTATCCCCGACATTGCCTTTACATCTAACGATTTTGTAAGGTAAGATTAAGTGATATGTGAGAAGTCAGAATTTTCCGTCCAAGTAGTATAGATTTTATGGTCATTAGCGCGTCAGTGGAAAAGAGACCGAAGCAGAGAGGAAAGCTCTTGACTGGTTTGCACAGCACTCATGTCCACGCGTTTGGCGGTGCGCCCGCGCAACCAGCCATCCGTGACCGCGGGTTGCGAGCCCGTGAGTACAGCACGCGGCGTTATCTCGCGAGGATGGGACAACTGAACACACACGTCCGTGCCGAGTGCGGCGTGACTCACACGCAGGTGCTTTCGGTGACGTGCGCGGTTCAAGGCGGGTCAAACACCTGTTAATGACAACGACCGCGCAGGGGGGCTTCGACCGCTCGTACCGGCCAAAATGTTCGAGAAGCCTCGGCCAGCATCTACATGTCCTGCCTGCGATAAAATCGTCTCTATGTCAGCTGCTTCTTTCTTCAGCATGTTGTTATTTCGGCATGGCTACATGTTTTCGTAAAAATGTCATGTGACTAGGGCCTCCCGTCGGGTAGACTGTTCGCCAGTTGCAAGTATTTCGATCTGACGCCACTTCGGCGACTTGCGCGTCGATGGGATGAAATGATGATGATGATTATGACAACACACCACCCAGTCCCTGAGCGGAGAAAATTTCCGACCCAGTCGGGAATCGAACCCGGGCCCTTAAGCTTGACATTCTATCGCGCTGACCACGTTTTTGTAATCTCATTTTGTTCGTTTTCGTTCGTTGTATCTGCTCGGGGCGGAGGTCGCAAGTCACCCGTTTCAGTTCGTCGTTGATCCATTAACTCAGTTTTTTTTATCACAGAGGGCAGCTAACCCTCTGACCGAACACGCTGAGTTACCGTGCCGGCATGCATTCAGTTTCGGTACTGTTTTAGACTGCGATGACGAAAACATGTGTCCGCCCCCGGTAGCTGACCACTCAGCTACCGGGGGCGGACACATGTTTTCGTCATCGTAGTCTACAACAGTACCGAAACTATATATACGAAGACAGTAACTTGTTCTCGAAAGAACACTTACTGTTGATGACCGTGCAGCTTTTTCCCTGGAATAAATGATGACTAACTGAAAACGTCAGCTGAATACACGGAACTCCAAAAGTATTTCTCCTAGCTGAAAACTGTATGTTACCAGGTATAAGGGCTGATCAAAAAGTTTTCGTTCGAAGGCTGTACAATCTAGAATCGGTATGCCATTCAGGCAAAATCGCCTGAGTATTGAGACAACCATTCACCAGGTTGAAGATAATCTCTCTGTTAGAACACTGTATCCATTTTGGTGAAGAAGTCCATAACTGCCTGTTACATGCCCTTGTCCAAAAGGATTCGCCGACCTTTCAAAACCTTTTTTAAGGGACCGAATGACTGACAATCGGAACTGTAGAGCGGCCGCTGGAGTGTCTTCCACTTGTCGTGACTGCTGCGATGTGGGGACGTGCGATATGAACTTGGGGCACCATTTGACATCGGTGGTTTTGGACAGACATGTTCGTGCCGAAAAGCGCCGAAATTCGTTGGATCTTTTATATTTTACATTAATCTAAGCTGGTAAGGGTCCAAGACACATAAGGAATACTCAAGAATCGGTCGAAAAAGTGTTTTGTTAGTCACTTCTTTCGTGGAAGAATTACATTTTCTTCAGATTGGCATCTTTGTTTCCTACTGTTTGTTTTTGTGGTTATCGCACTTCAATTCGTTGCGAATCTGTAATCCTAGTTACTTTGCAGTGATTACTGTTCGCAGCAATTTGTCAGCAATAATGTACATAGCGTATTTTTCACCTATGTAAACGCAATGCACTATCTGATCAGAAGAATCCGGACACCTGTTTACTCCGTCCGCCGACCAACCGCCGAGTCATCCTCAGCGACGGGGCTAGCTGGATGTGGATGTGGAGGGGCGCATGGTAATAGCGCCGCACTCCCGGCCGTTGTCGGCTTTCATGACCGGAGGCTCAATTGGCCTCATAAGGGCAGAGTGAGCCCGCTCACCAAACGCGCAGACGGACACCCATCAGTGGACATCAGTATGGGATGTGTCGACCTTTCTCCCTTGAAATGACTTGACCTCTTCTGTGCTCAGCCGGCCGGGGTGGTCGAGCGGTTCTAGGCGCTACAGTTTGGAACCGCGAGACCGCTACGGTCGCAGGTTCGAATCCTGCCTGGGGCATGGGTGTGTGTGATGCCCTTAGGTTAGTTCGGTTTAAGTAGTTCTAAGTTATAGGTGACTGATGCCCTCAGAAGGTAAGTCCGATAGTGCTCAGAACTATTTTTCTTCTGTGCTCAATTTCAGTGAGGTGTCTGAATATTTATGGAGGAATGGCTGCCCAAGAACCAAGAGCCGAAACGACGGAAAATGATGATGTCGGGCGCTAGGGCCTCGAGCAAAGCTGACGTGCTAACTCATCCCAAAGATATTTCAGTTGGTTCGGGTGGGAAATCGGGATGGGCCAGTCCGTATAAGAAATGTCGTTTTCCACGAAGGTACGACAGAGCACATTGTTTTGCTGATAAAGCCAGTCACTGTCTCTGAACTGCTCCTCTGCGCACTGCCGCCACGCTGAGCAGCGTTTTCTTAAGCACAGAAAGGCGACCACACCCTAACCCCGATACCGTAACACCACGTGCTTCACTGTTGGTACCCCACCACACACGGTCGCAGGTAATCTTGTCCAGGCAATCGGCAAACTCAAACCCTTGCATCGGGTTGCCACAGGGTGTAGCGTGAGTCCTCATTTGGGATCATCACTGGCGTCGCTATTCGCAATACCTCAAGCGTCGCTAAGAAGTCACTGCAGAAGCGTGTGGCTTATGAGAAGCTGCTCAACCAGCCCTACGCATAGTCACTGTACTAGCTGGACTGTTTACAGCACTTTAGAGCAGACGAATGATTATTTCCGCTGATTCCATACCATTTGTTAAAACTGCTGTCCCCAGTGTTTGACGGTGCCGGTCGGGCAGTACTCGAGGACTGCCTGGCCTTGGTTCAGCTGTGGGTTGTTCCTTCGCGCTACCGCTTCACAATCACGCCACCAACTGTCGACTTGATCAGCTGCGGGAGGACTCAAATGTCCCTGGTTGATTTCTTACTCAGGTGACCTCCAATAATTAGTCCACGATCGAAGTCACTGAGCTTTCCTGACCAACCCATTCGGCTCTTGGTCCTACCTCCTCTACTACCTCTACTGATAACACAACAGACCCCTCCCCTCCCCCACTCCTTTTATACTCGTGGTCCCATTTCTCGAGACATTTAGTTGTTGTTGTTTTTGGGGAAGGAGACCAGACAGCGAGGCCATCGGTCTCATCGGATTACGGAAGGAAGTCGGTCGTGCCCTTTGAAAGAAACCATCCCGGCATTTGCCTGGAGCGATTTAGGGAAATCACGGAAAACCTAAATCAGGATGGCCGGACGCGGGATTGAACCGTCGTCCTCGCGAATGCGAGTCCAGTGTCTAACCACTGCGCCACCTCGCTCGGTGACATTTAGTGGTTATTACATGGGGATGTGCACATACTTTTGGTGAGTTAGTACACTTTAGATTGAGTTACGTTCAGGGTGAAATGCCAGTGCCTGCACAACTGATCAATCCTCTACTGGCCTTTCTGTGGTATGCTACAGTTCTTTGACGTTTCTACCTTCTTATAGACAAATGCATCGTCGACAAACAACCTTTTCGTAGTTTCCGACGTTATCCACTATACCGATAATTAACGGTACTAGCATCAGAGCTCTGAATTCGTTTCTGCTGTCATTCCTACTCGTACGCCACATGAGGCTGTTTGCAGGTGAATCGGTTGTCTGTAAGGAGGTAGCAACGTCAGAGGAGTATAGCGAACTGCAGAAGACGTGCGGAGGACTGGTGAATTTGAAAGCAGCAGGGAGTTGGTGTGGAGTAGTAAGCTAGCGGGCCACAATAAGTTTATTACAAGTTAAACAGCTCACTTCATTTAAACGAGCAAAAGACTTCACACAAGAAAAGCTCTCAGACGAGCTTGAAAGACATCAGGTAACAACAGCACGTAGGAGCAGCATTTATTAATGATATTTTACCGAAAAGCGACTGTCGCCACAAGAAATTTGAGCAACAACCATCAACATAATGTAGTACAGAAGCTTAAGCAAAGTAGCTGGTGCCAGAATGTAATGGAATGGTGAAATGACCACCAACTTAAGCAGCAAATGCCGACTAAAGACCATAATAAAGTGTTGACGTAATAATATTTTGCATAACACAAATTTAGGTGAATTTTTAAATGCCAGCCGCTGTGGGCGAGCGGTTCTACGCTGCTGCGGTCGCAGGTTCTAATCCTGCCTCGGGCATGGATGTGTGTGATGTACTTAGGTCCGTTAGGTTTAAGTGGGTCTAAGTTCTAGAGGACTGATGACCTCAGATGTTAAGTCCCATAGTGCTCAGAGCCATTTTTTTTTTAATTTTTAAATTTAAGTCAGAGTGGCGAGTCCACTGAAGCACTGAAACAAACATATTAAATATATTTAGTAATACCGTGTTGCAACAAGCTCCTATTAAATAGTGAAATTCAAACCAAACGGTACACACTTTCACTCAGATAACTTATTACCGAATAAACACTCAGAGTTTAAAGGGACCAAAACTCAAGGCCTGTAATTGTACCGTGATACAGAACAAGGGTACACAAAATTCTGTCTTTAACACTGAACCATTAGATGGTACGGGAAGGGGAAGAAAAGGGAGATTAGACGTAGCAGTACTAGACTGAACAGCTTACGGATAACAGACAGCTTTTTCCGCTGCAAGTGAACACCGTGTTCCAGTAGAGGTGTTACTTACAATATGCTGGCTCCGGCATCGGGGTCCACGGATACAAAAATAAACAGACTGCATTACAAGACGTCCTTCCTGTAACACACGAAACACAGATGAACGATTTTAAAAATTAATGCCATGTATTCATACACAGAACAACTTATTATTAAAAGAACCACACGCACTCAAAAGGTACGGTAAACAACCTTACATAGTTTTTAACTACCATATGACAGCAGCAGTGACTTAATTCACAAGAGGTTTGCAATTTTAACTGGGGCCGTCAGGAAAAATGACAGGACTTTGCCAACCAGCTCCACTAGTGCCGCAAGATCAGTTACAGACAGCAGCTCACTGATTCTATTGTGCTTCTGACAAAATTGAGTAACCGGGAGGGCGACCAACAAAATGACGAGATCACATAACAACAGCTTCTTCTTCTTTTGCGACTGCTTTGTTCCGCATCGTGCGCAGGGTCGGCAGGGTGAAGTTCGGATTTGGCATGGTTCATTTTTAAGGGGTGGCTGGATGCCCCTCCGGTCGCCACCCCAATCCCCCTGGGAAGGAATCAGTGTACCCCAGCTGTCAGTATCTAGTGTAAATCGTGAAATAGTGCGAATGTGTTTCAAATGTCTGCGAGGCGTGTAACTGAAGCGGGACCTGGGGACTAGCCCGGTATTCATTTGGTGGAATGTGGAAGACCGCCTAAAAACCACATCCAGGATGGCCAGCAGACCAGCCCTCGTCGTTAATCCGCCGGGCGGATTCGATCCCGGGCGGGCGCGCCTGCTGAAGTCCAGGAAGCAGCGCATTGCGCTCTCGGCTAACCCGACAGGTACGATCACATAACAACATAACAGTCGTTAAAGCGAAGAGTAATTGCTCACCGTAGTTGCAGAATATCGATGTGTAAATCAAACAACAGCGCAAATGACAGAGACTACAAGCAAGCCCGGCGTTTCCACAGGGCAGCTGTCGGTTAGGGTGCACCAGGGCGTAATCCAGAGACAGCCCTTATGGCCAGTGATCACAGCTGGTCGACTGGTAACGAACCGGCCGCTGCAGCGGTCGCAGATTTCTTCGGGATACTCCGACGGCGAGCCCATGTAGATGTCCAACCATCCAGTCGGAATAAGTTTTCCACAGAACGATTTTCACTGGCCAAACAACTACAGCAACTCGCACTTCCGATTAGCACTGACTGTCGCTTTAAACGTAGCCGCCGCCCAAGCGTTCCCCCGGTCAAGAAGTCACTGCCCTTGTTACACGCACTCGCTTAATAGATGACCCCGTCTGACTCCGCCCGTAACTCGCTCTCTTCGCACCGCTTAAATCACCTATCTTTAGGCACAGCTCGGCCCGAAACGTGAAGAAGCAATAGCATTTCAGGGTAGTGAGAGCCAGTAGGATTGTTTCGTTTTGAATGAGCTTGTGTGCGATGTGGCAGAGACATTTGTTTTATCTTTGGTGTTCCGTGACCGTTATGGCGACCGTCACGAAAGCTGAATGTTTACATGCGAAACGTTGCGGGAACCATTTGTCAGCAAGTGATTGAAGGTATAGTTAATTTTGTCATTGTTTCCAATACGTCATTGTTCCTGTTGCTTGATTCTGCTTCTGGAACATCGACGAATTATAAAGGTCCTCTGCAAACATATTTTGTAATTTCTAGCAGTCAGTGTTTGAACGCTTGTCTTGCCGAAAAGTGTTGCCTGCGACAACTGCGTATGTTTCGCCGATAAATGATCAAAGTAAAAGTATGGGAACTATGATACATTAACTTTAATAATCAACAGCCTCATTTGCACCGTTTACCTAGAATTTACCTAGGTTTCAGTCGGGATAACCCAACCTTCTTCAGAATAACAGTAACTACTGTTTGTCCACTGTTAGCGTTCTCGCTTCCCACGCCCGGGTTCCCGGGTTCGATTCCCGGCGGGGTCAGCGATTTTCTCTGCCTCGTGATGGCTGGGTGTTGTGTGATGTCCTTAGGTTAGTTAGGTTAAAGTAGTTCTAAGTTCTAGGGGGACTGATGACCATAGATGTTAAGTCCCATAGTGCTCAGAGCCATTTGCACCATTTTGTCCACTGTTATTCTGATGAAGGTTGGGTTATCCCGACTGAAACGTAGGTAAATTCTAGCCAAACGATGCCACTGAGGCTGTTGATTATTAAAATTAATATTTATACAGTTGCTGACAGGGCCGCGAAATATTGAAGTTATTCAAATTATGGTACAGTTCACAGACGAACACCGTAATATCAATGTCTATTGTCTATTTTGCACGAAGTTCATTATCACCCACTGTGTGGTGAGATTTTTTTCTTGACCGCTGAATTTACGACAGTGTTTTTATCAATTCGACCGTAGCGAAGTAGTTGTGACAAGCTAGAATATATATGTCATTGCTGCTTGTTTCAATCGCAGCAGTTTAAGCTTTGCTCCTACGTTCGTGCCTAACCACACTCTGGGAAATTGCGACATACTCTGAATAAGTAGTAAAGCATCCGTAACAAGCTTGAATAGAAATGTCATTGATGGTCATTTCTCATGCAAAAGTTCCATCTTTAATCAGACTGAAGTCACGACATCGAAGAACCGTTCCCGAGAGAGCACGCTCTTACAATGTGTAAATAATGTAAATAATATCGAATATTGCATAGCATACTGCTAGTACAGGAATAAGTAAACCGGAATCAGTTATAAACTAGAAAATGGAAAAAAAATCATTTGCACACAGTAGGTCGCGAATGTACTTTCTCCGATATCATAACCACATATGTCTGACCACGAGACCACGCCGTCGACGTTCAGAACTTCGCACTAGTACAGTTTAGCAACGACCTCCTACTGATGTGTCCTTAACAGACTTTTAATCGTAACATATCATACCAAGAATGACGTTTGTGGTAAGTCTTTGACGCGCCATTGCCTTGGAAACGTCATGGTGTCGCAACACGCAAGTTATAATACAGAAACAAGAGAATACAATGAAATTCAGTCTTCGAAGTAGCAAGCGAGCGACGTCACGCGAACCGACCCGAACACCGTGGGATGCTGTCGGCTAGTCTTGTTTCGGACCGAGCTGTCCCTGAAGACAAGTCTTCAAATCGCCCGTCACGAGACGCTGCCTCCCCTGCGGTGAGGAAACACCACTCGTTGCAGAGCAAGCGCCAGTGGTGCTGCCAGCCAGAGGCACACATCGACAGAAAGAAGTACCCCGCGGTGCGCACAGTTGTGCAGCGACTGGCAGGCCGCGACTCGTAGCGCAGGTAGAACCGTGCAGGATACCCAGCTGTCCACGAAAATACTCGGCCCGTAACGTCCTATCGGTTAGCGAAGACCTTTTTCCTGTGTGTCAAGTCGCTCATGACGTAACAGAGGTGGCCACATGACGTGGGACGGGCTGCAGCTTACAGCGCTGCTACGCAGGAGAGAGACTTGCGGTTGGCGACCCCCGTGTAGCCGCAGCAAGAGGTCGCGTCGTGACGCACTGATTCCGCGAACCGCCCGCAGGCTCCAGGCGGACCGGTAAGCAACGCCACAGGCAGCAGGATCGCGAAGGGCACGGCTAGCAATCGACGGCGGCTGACCGTAGAGGTCCACAGGTGGGGGTGGGGGATAAGCAGCGAGCGATTGCTCCCACACCAGTGTTTCAGAAGGGTAGTAGGAGTAATCCATCGAACTACAGACCTACATCATTGACGTCGGTTTGCAGTAGGGTTTTGGAGCATATACTGTATTCAAACATTACGAATCACCTCGAAGGGAACGGATCTATTGATACGTAATCAGCATGGTTTCAGAAAACATCGTTCTTCTGCAACGCAGCTAGCTCTTTATTCGCACGAAGTAATGACCGCTATCGACAGGGGATTTCAAGTTGATTCCGTATTTCTAGATTTCCGGAAAGCTTTTGACACCGTTCCTCACAAGCGACGTCTAATCAAGCTGCGGGCCTATGGGGTATCGTCTCAGCTGTGCGACTGGATTCGAGATTTCCTGTCAGGAAGGTCGTAGTTCGTAGTAATAGACGGCAAATCATCGAGTAAAACTGAAGTGATATCAGGTGTTCCCCAGGGAAGCGACCTGGGACCTCTGCTCTTCCTGGTCTATATAAATGACCTGGGTAACAATCTGAGCAGTTCTCTTAGGTTGTTCGCAGATGATGCTATAATTTACCGTCTAGTAAGGTCATCCGAAGACCAGTATCAGTTGCAAAGCGATTTAGAAAACGTTGCTGTGTGGTGTGTCAGGTGGCAGTTGACGCTAAATAACGAAAAGTGTGAGGTGATCCACATGAGTTCCAAAAGAAATCCGTTGGAATTCGATTACTCGATAAATAGTACAATTCTCAAGGCTGCCAATTCAACTAAGTACCTGGGT